>NW_022991118.1:0-46292 GCF_902827175.1 Gymnodraco acuticeps
GCTAGTTCAGGCAGTCAACTTGAGCACTTATGCTGCATTCATACATAACGCCCCTTGCCACTCTACAACCAACCAAACAGAGTCTCCTTAATATACCGCTCTATTGAACCTGCCAGATCTCTCTCCATGCATTGCTTGCTGCTGCTATTGCTGCAGCTACCTCTACGTCGCTGCTGCCTGCCTGCTGCCACTGCTGTGTTCACTTGCTATTGCTGTGTTCATGTTCCTGCTGCTGTGTTTCATGTTGCTGCTGCTTGCCTGCTGGTGTTCCGGATTAACTGGTTCCCCGATCAACTGGCTGACAGATGTGGAGGCGTGGCCTTCGACTGAAATACACATTTCGATCGCTTCTTCTGTCGTTTACATAAATCTTTGAATCTGAAGGTGTACACAGGTCTCAGATGGACTTGGTATCACATTAAGAACGATATTCAGAAATAAGTCTGGCAACAATAGCTGGTTTTAAGGATTTATTGGAGCTCGCAATGTTTTGAACAGACATCCTCATGTCAACTCGTTTTTCTTTTTGTAGTCCTCGCTGTTCGCGTCCGGATATCTCCATCGTAACCACAACCTCACACACTGGTACTGAAAGTGCATCAAAGTGTTCCTATCCAGCCAAATATACCAAAAGATTTATGTAAACGACAGAAGAAGCGATCGAAATGTGTATTTCAGTCGAAGGCCACGCCTCCACATCTGTCAACCAGTTGATCGGGGAACCAGTTAATCCGGAACACCGGTGCTGTCCTTGCAAATGTCTATTGCAATCTCCGACTCTGGAACCGAATCATCATACGCAAGAAGCCGTAAGAAATGCCTCATTCCCGAAACACAGGCTAGCTCAGAGCATGGTTCAGACGCCGCTGGAACGACCCACAACTCCCGCACGACACACATTCAGGTGTCCCTTCCGTACTCATCTGGAGTAGCTTTTAATATCCTTTGGGCCAGAGGAAGTCCCAAGATCTAAGCCAGCTCCGGCAGAGTCCTGCATCGGGTCGGGTACCCGACGGGTGACCCGTAAAAAAGGTGATTCGCGGGTGGTATTTTTTCAAAGGCTTTTTTCCGGGTTCGGTTCTGGGTAAAACAAAGATGATGCGGGTCGGTTCGCGGGTGTTGCATAGTAAATATATTAAAATAATAATCATTTAGTTTAATGTTTAAATCCTCAGACCTCTCCCCCGCGCGACCGCGCATAATCATAACCTCTGCAGCGCATCAATCTGCTGCTGAGCGCCACATTCGAAATGGCTGAGCTGAAGCTCTCTAGCGGAGGATACAGCATTTTCAATAACACTTCCTCAAGAGCGAAACCCAGCGTCTGGAGGCTTTTGGTTCCGAGATGAGAAAATAACCAACATCCCACGCTTTTTGAGACAAATATGCAACTGCATGTGTTAATAATTGCACGTTTTCACTGCTCATATATAGGCTATGCGGGTTCGGGTCGGGTTGCGGATCTTGTGCCGACGGGTCGGGTTGCGGAACTAATTGGCAATAGGTGCGGGTAGCGGGCGGGTTCGGTATTGCACATCGCGGGTGCGGGGCGGGAGCGGGTCTTGAAAATCAGACCCGTGCACAGAGGCGGCGCCAGGGGGGAGCTAGGGGGTGCTGAAGCACCCCCCAGGATTGCCAAAGCACCCCCTAAGCACCCCCAAGAAATATGTGTTTTTTAATTTTTTTCGAAAATTATTATTATTATTTTTATTAAATTAGAAAAAGTATTGATTACATCAATGCAAATGTGAAACAAACAAATGTTTGACCAAAAACATAAAGCCAACACAGGTGATATGATTAGGCCAATGGCCAGCACCCATTCGATTTTTTACCTACCCATAGGCTAAATTACTTTGTGACACTTGAGTGACTTCCTGTTAGCTAGAGCGCTAAATGATATGCTAACAGCAACGTTTTTTAGTCCTTAAACGTCCACGTGTGGACACTCAATCAAAACCACATGAAAGTGAGAGGGATTCTGCACATAATAGGCCTTGTGAGTACAAGTAGCTTACTTCTGGGTCTCTGTGTTTCATTCAAGCTCTGCTCTGTGTGTGTGTGGCACGAGCCATTTTGTGTGCGTGGGCGAGCGAGCGAGCGAGAGAGAGATCTACCGGAGATCGTTGTGGTTAGCATCTGGTGCTAGCTAGCCAAGCTAACGGATATAAGGAGCTTTTTCAACAACAAGGTGGAGGGAGAACTCTCTCCTGTCAGACTGAGAGTTTCAGATAACCTCAGCTCAGGTGAAGTAAAGGACTCTCAGTGTTTAGATAGTTAACTTGAGTCTAGTTATCTCAGTGGGTCTCAAACGGTTTGTTTTAAAAGGAGAGTGATTTGTAAAATATCCATAAAGAAAAAGTAAATCTGTTGACAGTTCTGTTTCGTATGGGTGTTGAGAGATGTATCCATACTGTAGATCTCTTAATGTTGCTCTCAAAGTGCACCAGATTGATGCTTTTAACTTCAATATTTAAAAAAAAATCTTCCCGGGGGAGCATGCCCCCGGACCCCACTAGAGGAGGTGAGGACCCTCCTAGAGGAGGTGAGGTCCTCTGCCCACTTGTAAAAATAGCACTTTACCCCTGATTACACCTATATGCCGTGAGCTGATTATCGAGCCTTCATTGTAACTGTCGCGGGTGCACTGTGTGTGCGTGTGGGGAGTGTTGCAGTAGAAAATTCAACTGTAGCGCTGGTGCATTTATGGGAAACCCTTAATGTTTGAGCACCCTCTATGAAACGTCAAGCTACCCCACAGCACCCCCTAGAGAAAATCTCTGGCGCCGCCACTGCCCGTGCAGGACTCTGAGCTCCGGTAACAACCCCTCTCTTGTGTGTCAGCTAAGAGTCGCACTGTCTCTCGGTCGGCGGGTATTTAAACACCAAAAGGCAGGAGCAAGCTGACTCCGGCATTCCCTGACATCCTGTCCTACCTTCTCGAAGTAAAATCAGCGCTTGAAGCCTTTAATTCCACGATATTCCCGTGAACAAACTCGATTTCCTCTGCCTGCAATGTATACAAATGTTTCTACTTCCGCGTTCAACCACGTTGTGCCGCTGACGTCACACCCCCGAGGATTCTGGGAATTGGAGTCCCAGATCCAGTCACAAGTTCTAGCTTCCTACCCCCTGCAGCAGCAATTCCTTGTGCGAACGCAGCATTAGGAATCGCATCTTGGCAGGTATATAATACTATTCTGCATAAGCAATGTTTTATTATGGAAATATTTGGCCTGCAGTAACTTAGTCATATTTGAGGCAATGATACAGAAGTTGTAACCAAACAAATAAGAGCACCACAGACCGTGGAGGCTTTTAACCCATCTCTTCAAAAGAGCCTTTGCCTAGCTAGACCTTTTGATCACCCTTTTATTTATTTATTTATTTTTGTATTGCTTTATATTAATTCTACCGTGTTGTGTAATGTTTATTTATATTGTTTATGCTCACTACTTGTAGCACTTCGGGATTTGAAATCAAATATGAAGTGCTTTATAAATGGAACCCATTATTATTAAGTGTACAAGTATACTACTATAAATGGAAATAAATTAATCATTTCCGTTACGTGAATATGAAGGGAAGCGCGATACATTTTTGACCATCATTTTAGACTTCAATCAGCTGTGACTTCAGGTGTTCATGCTGCCGACATACCCGTTTCAGATCCTCGTAGCAGATATCAAGCAAGAGCGAGAGGAGAAGACCTCCATCTGCGGAAACACGGGTACGTCCGGCCGTCTCGGCATAAGCCAACAAGCCGATCCGGCATCAGAACCGAGTCGAGGCCCCTCGATCAGCTGATCCGTGAACACGGAAGTCGCATTACGCACAAGCCGACCGCGTGCAGGCCCTCTACGCCGCATTCAACCCCTCCCAGGAAATTCAACAAGCAGATAAATGACGTTTATCCGTGTTCACAGCACGTTTAGGCATGATCGCCTCCGTGTCTCATCAAATTCGTATCTCGGCACCCCTTTGGGTTGGGGGAGTCCAGATAAAATAATTATATATTTAAAAATGAATAATATAAAAGAAAGAATGTGCAGGTGCTCCCTCATACTTTCATATAACTGGTGGTGGTGCAAACCGTGCTTGCTTTAATGATCGTACGATCCCCTCTATCTGGTACCTCAGCTAATGTCTCAGTGCACACTTTTCCGTCAAGCATAAGGAATGGAAGCAATATAAACACCTCATGCTCAATGTAGTCTTGCAGCGTATGTCTCTCACAGCAATGAGTCACTCACTCGGCTCACGTTTTAATCATCTGCAGAATACCTTCATTACATTATTCATTAATCAGCACTTCTCCAGAACGGTTTCATCTGATTGCATCCCTGTCCTGTCATTCTCTGTTTTATAATGATTGCTTATTCTGCCCTTGTGCGTGTAACCACACGTATGCCCTATCCGACCTGATATCCGCACCGTACTGGCTAATCAAAAACTGTTAATCTCCTACGGTAAGCTATGCATATAACTGGTGGTGGTGGTGTATCACATCCTTCTAAGATAATGTTTTACCACATGCTATGCCTCTCTCACTTATTACAGCAGACTGCCTGAGCAGGGGTTTCAGTTTTTTATAGTAGGTTGGGGGCGGGGAGACCTTAGAGAAGGTTCTGACTAGACTGACTGGTTGCTACGTCTGGTTGCTTGGAGCTGAGTTGGTATAACCCTGAATTAGATTAGAACATTTTAGAAATATGAGGAATAACCTCTTGGTTTGATAAACCGTTTTGTAATTACTTCTTCATCCATGTTTGGATCTCTGCTGGGTTTTCTTTTAAAACCCTAAACCCCCCCTTGGGCTTGGTCCCTCCCCTCTCCCTCTGCGGATCTAAGGTCCGGTAGAGGGGGATGGGGCACAGAGTCGCTTATCCAGGCGGGGGAGTGCATCTGACGAAGAGATAGGTTGTTGTGCTCTATCTCTGGTTCTTATCCTCCATGTTCACCCTGGACTAGAGGGAAAGCCTTCTCAGCTGTTTCTCACTATATTCTTTCTACCCCGTTTACCTTGAACTATTCTAGGAGAGTGTGTTGACGTTGACTCGTTGGGCCTTTCCTCCTGTACTTGTTTGTTCCCCAGTTCTTTCCTTTAACTGAATCTAGGAGAGGGCATTTAGGCCTCTCTACTTCCTTCTTTTGATTAGTTTAGTTCTTCACCCCCTTTCCCTTGAACTCATTTATACGGGAGAGTGCATTTACGTAGTCAGGTTGTGCCTCTCGGCGTATACTTTGAAGTCTCTCAATAGCTGCAGACTGTCTGAGCATCAGAAGTCTCTCTATAACAGCAGACTGCCTGAGTATCAGAAGTCTCTCTATAGCAGCAGACTGCCTGAGCATCAGAAGTCTCTCAGTAGCAGCAGACTGCCTGAGCATCAGAAGTCTCTCAGTAGCAGCAGACTGCCTGAGCATCAGAAGTCTTGCTCCATGCAATAGTCAGTATCACAGGGAGCGCAGCTCACCCCATCCTATTTTCCTTCTCTCTCCATGAATGTTATGTTCATTCTTTTATAATGACCTTGCGATGTCTTCAGATCCTCTCTAGTTACTTACAGATGCTGCACCTTCTGCTGGTTCGGGGGATTTCACAATGAGTGGTTGCCCCACCAGCTTACCATGCCCTTCATTCAACCTAATGACTCTGGATCTACACGTCAAGCCCTCAAGGATTTCCCATATTCTGCCTCCAACCAAGAGCATGATTCAAAGCATACAATTCAGCTTGGTACTTTATCTTCTTCTGTCCCTCCTCCGTGTACTTATGCAATAGATATAATAGTTGTTCATGCATTAATTGTATTTTCATTCGAATCCTGCAATCTTCAAGTGTTAAGTATTAAGCCACGCTAGTTCATTCATTTGCTCCTCAAGGGCCTTAAGAAGGCACGTCCTCCACGCAATGATAAAGACTGCCTCTTAACTTCGCACCCGTGCAAAGGTTAATGTCTAAGTTCAGGCAAAGGGGTTTCACTATACATTGATAAACGTCAGATGCAGTTGTTACAGCTTTCTATTGGTTCTCAGGTGGCGAATACACACAGACCTCTCACCTTTTAATCCTCAGCATAATCTCTCCCTTACTGGATTAACTTTGGAGATCAAATATACACAGTTTTGAAACATTCAATGTCTGACAGTTCTGTCTGGAGAGTCAAGGAACCCCGAATAATCATTGCTAAAACTAACACGGTTTTGTTTGTCCTTTATCTTCCATGCTGAACTTCTCGCATCATTGCCCTCTGACACATGGGTCGGCACCCATGTTTATTCGATGGCTGCAAACCCAACGACGAGGGTTCTCCTCCAAGCTGCGTGATCTCTGCCTAAGCTGCGACCTGCCCCCAGATCGCTATTCCCACTGTTTAAGAATCTGCACAGCCACAACCGCAGCCATATCCGCCTACCTCAACCCTGAGTATCCTGGGCCGTCGGTCATCTTCTGCCCACCAGCGCTATATCATGCCTCACATGAATGAGATCCTTTCAGCACAAACAACCATGAGCTCTTGCACTACTCGATGATGAGTAACGTTCAAAGATGTATATCTGTAGAATTCTATTATTGCATACCAGGTGGTTGCTGGGTTAGATTATATTTATTTCATTATAGTATATTCCCCTCATAGCTGCATGCTTGGGGGGAAAGCTCATTGTCGCTGCCTCAAAGACCTAGACACAGCAGTCTTGATAGGTAGTATATTCCCCTCAAAGCCGCGGTGCTGGGGGGGGGGGGGGGTCGGCACTGGTCACTTCCAGGCCTACACATAGGTAGTATATTCCCCTTAAATCCGTGGTGCTTAAGGGGGATGGCTTTTCGGGCTGTTCCCGGGCCTTCACATAGCAGTCACTAGGTAGTGTATATAGGTAGTATATTCCTCTCAAAGCCGCTGCGCTCGGGGAAGAATCGGCTCTGGGCTATTTCTCAGGCCTACACATAGCAGTCTCACTTAGTAGTATATTCCCCTTAAAGCCGCTGTGCTTAAGGGGGAATGGCCACATGGCAGCTCGCCAGGCCCTCTACTTATCAGTCTTACATCACCAGCGTCAGGCTCGGGCTACGCAGTTTTGGGGGATAGTATCTAATCTCCATGCAGTTTTGGGGGTTAGTTATTTGATCATCACTCATCGTGCTATGTATATCTATGGAGTGATGATGCCCGAGCCTAGTCGCCAAACTCAACTATATGCTGCTTCTAATAAACATGTTAAAGAAACACGTGAGTTATCTGACTGAACATAAGTAACCGGATCAGAGTCACATTAAGTACAGTCCATATCACTTCATAATGTATCACATATCTCCTGATCTGAGTCAGCTGAGCCCTATCTGGCCGTGCAACACTCACAGCATCACAGACTGGATGCAGAAGCATTATTTGAAGCAACACATTAAGTTGAGGAAACACTGGAGTCAAATGTAATGAAAGTCAGATGGTGTCTTAGACGGGCAGTGATCAGGGGCGCCGTAAGGGGGTGAAAAGTTAGGACGATTCTAAGGGCCCGTGACTGACAGGGGCCCCAAAAATTGTAGAACATTAAGAAAAACATTTTAAGTAACCTTTCATCAATCATCAATAATTAACATTAATATAACATTATATTGATAATGTACTCACTAAACTTACGATTCATTTAACCTTTTTTGTTCGAAAAGTTAATTATCCAAAGCCTCTATCTACATGTAATGGTTTGGTCCTGTCTCCAAACGCTGTGCGGCACCGCCTTTTCTAGCAGAGTGAGAGCATGTGAGCAGGGATGCGAGTACTTACGTGAGTGCGATGTCTCAACGACTAACAAAGTCAGGCTTTCAAAAAAGAAAAGGAAGGAGAGAAAGAGAGAGCGACAGTATGTCACCCAGTTTTGCTCTGATTTAGCACCATCAGGCGTTTTCATTTCCATTTCTGTTTTGTTGTCCATTTACACTTTAATACCCGCTTATTTTGTAGTTGGTATATTTAATTAAAAAATCTGCTGCTTATGTTATTTTTTTTGTAATATCATTTTATAAATGATAATATTGGTTAATGTTCACTTTATTTTTAATTTAAGAGGTCATGTATATTTAAGTTATATTTATTTGGATGTATGCATTCATGTTGAGAATGGTCCATTAAAAAACGTTATTAAAAAGGCATGCTCAGCATAAAAGAATACTATTGAGGTCTATTGTCAGGAATGTTAGTGTTATATCAAATAGTGAATTCTACTGCAGCAGAATGTGCAGTCTTCACAGTGTTATATTTTCACCGCTCAGTGTCAATAAATATTGTGCAGTTAGTATTGGACTACAAGATATATGCAAGCCTGTACAGGTAGAGTTATTTAAAGCATAAATTAGTCGGTTGGGTTTTGGAGGTGTGGTTACAGCAATTGTGCTTGGTTTGCGTGGCCTGTGCCTGGTGGTGGGCCCCATGATATATATTTTCATGGGGCCCAAAATCCATGGCGGCACCCCTGGCAGTGATATCATAAAGCTGTTAATGTACGCATTCAAACACTTGTTCTGTTCCCAGCTGTGTTCACCTTGCAGGTGCAGCTCTGTGGCTTTGATCCTGGATCAAGTGTTTAAGTCATGGATGTTTAAACTTTAACTTCTTCATATGTCTAATATTATAGTTGACTTTTCATTCAGGAAGTATGACGCTGCGCTGTCAGTGCGCTTCTCCATGTCTGTGATTGGTCAAATGCTCCAGATACCACCCCTCTCATGTGAACACCTAACTAGATAGGACACGGCTGGCCTGAGCGATCCACTTGATAACCAGCGTCGTAGGACCGCTTAGCGAGAGCGCGTATGTTTTGGATTAGGCCAACCGGCTAACTCAAACACATCCAGGTTAGGTTGAACCGGCTTCGTAGTACAGGCCCCAGGTAAACAGCAGGTAAACAGTGACTCAGAAACAGATTCCTGTGGGAGGATTCTCACCTGCTGAACGCTCTCCAGGTCCACTCACAGACTCTCTTCAGGTCCACTCACAGAAACACTGCTAATTACTTCCTCCTCAGTCCTGAGTCTGCCTGCATCTGATCTGAGGACGCCTTCACACCCAGAGAGTAAAACATGTCAGTCACGTGGAATGCGGCCTTACAGGATGAAGCTGTCAGCCTGCCAGACTCTCCCTCACCTGCCTGATTCAGAGTATTAAGAGTTAGACAGAAAAACACGATGTTAGAGCGTGTTCTGACATGCCCTGCATTTTTCTCTGATGACGAGAACTCAGAACAATCGGGGGAGGCGTGTGGTGCAGTGGGTTGGGATGGTGTTGGGGTCAGGGGGTCACAGGTTCAAACCCCACTGCAGTCATCATGTCGTTGTGTTCCTGAGACTCTTAACCCAAAGTGCTCCTGTGGGGATTGCCCTCAGTGTTGAGTCTCTTAACAAGTGACATGTAATAACATGCAATGTAATCAGACTGCAACTCATTCTACCTGAAACACTGACAACAGTACATGGAGATCTTTCCAAACTCATTCTGCTTTCACTCAGAGAGAAACCTTACACAACATTTCAGACAGATGTTTAGAATCAGCATCAAGAAACATGTGTCCTGTCCAGTGTTGGGCAAGACGTGAAGATGTGTGGCTTCACCACGCTCTGAGACGTGAAGATGTTTCGATTTCGTCCCTTCAAAAGTGACAGTTACACGGTATCGTTAACATGCAAAAATACCTGGATGTTGACAAGCAAGCCTCAATAACAGCGGTCTTCAAAGTGTGAGGCGCACCTCCCTTGGGGGGCGCCAGAGAGCTTCAGGGGAGGTGCAGTGTGAGAAGAAAATAACGAGAAACAGTGAAATCTAGCTAATTTCAGCTAACTGTATGCGAGCGGCGTGCAGTGTGCAAAAAAGCACACGTCCAATCTTCTGGGACGTGTTATTTATAATACCGGACAAATACATCTTTCCATTGACATGTCCGACGGACAAGTGACGTTTTTCGCCCATAAATGTTAGTTTCGGTTCTGCTTGTCAATTCCTAAGGAAATGCATCTCGCCGCTTTCTGTACTGTTAGACGGGGCGGGACGTGCAGCACAGCGGCCGGGTTGGGAAGCAAAACTCGGTTCCGAGTAAAAACAAATAACAATAGTCCGGTCCCGGGAATAATAAGAGTTTTGAGGCCATGAGGCCAGGAGGCCAGGAGGCCAGGAGGCCAGGAGGCCAGGAGGCCAGGAGGCCAGGAGGCCAGGAGGCCAGGAGGCCAGGAGGCGGAGCACCGCAGACCGCAGCTCTCTCTCTCTATCCTCCACATTATGAGGTGTGATTAGTGCCAAAGACTGAACTAACTGAGCAGCCAATCGTGTCGATCGTCGCCTACCATGCCGTGAACTATGCCGCGAGAGAAGTAACGTGACACTCTCGTCGCCACCCCTCTCGTCTGAGAAGCTACGTGACGTCTGCGTCTGAAGTTACTTTACTTCGGTAGTTATCACCAAATGACCCAGTAATGTCACAGCTACTTAGTTGCTGTTCAAGCTAGACTTTATTTCAATATAGTTTTGGTATTAAAATAATGTTACACCTTTGATGCCCTGAACGCAAAAACAACCACAGACAAGAATACAGAAGAAGTTCAGAGAAGAAGCAACCCCTATATATTGTTTATTTCATTTCCTTTCATTTTGGCCCCATGGCAGATATCAAATCAAATCAAGTTTTATTTATTTAGCACATTTATAAACGATGTTTGGTGGAGCCGACAGTCGAGACACTTTACAGCAAATACAACAACACAGACCCTCTGTCCTTAGACCCTCTGTCCTCAGACCCTCTGTCCTCAGACCCTCTGTCCTCAGACCCTCTGTCCTCAGACCCTCTGTCCTTAGACCCTTTGTCCTTAGACCCTCTGTCCTCAGACCCTCTGTCCTCAGACCCTCTGTCCTCAGACCCTCTGTCCTCAGACCCTCTGTCCTTAGACCCTCTGTCCTCAGACCCTCTGTCCTCAGACCCTCTGTCCTTAGACCCTTTGTCCTTAGACCCTCTGTCCTCAGACCCTCTGTCCTCAGACCCTCTGTCCTCAGACCCTCTGTCCTTAGACCCTCTGTCCTTAGACCCTCTGTCCTCAGACCCTCTGTCCTCAGACCCTCTGTCCTCAGACCCTCTGTCCTTAGACCCTCTGTCCTTTGACCCTCTGTCCTTAGACCCTCTGTCCTTAGACCCTCTGTCCTCAGACCCTCTGTCCTCAGACCCTCTGTCCTTAGACCCTCTGTCCTCAGACCCTCTGTCCTCAGACCCTCTGTCCTCAGACCCTCTGTCCTCAGACCCTCTGTCCTCAGACCCTCTGTCCTCAGACCCTCTGTCCTCAGACCCTCTGTCCTCAGACCCTCTGTCCTTAGACCCTCTGTCCTTAGACCCTCTGTCCTTAGACCCTCTGTCCTCAGACCCTCTGTCCTCAGACCCTTTGTCCTTAGACCCTCTGTCCTCAGACCCTCTGTCCTCAGACCCTCTGTCCTCAGACCCTCTGTCCTCAGACCCTCTGTCCTCAGACCCTCTGTCCTCAGACCCTCTGTCCTCAGACCCTCTGCCCTCAGACCCTCTGTCCTCAGACCCTCTGTCCTTAGACCCTCTGTCCTTAGACCCTTTGTCCTTAGACCCTCTGTCCTTAGACCCTCTGTCCTCAGACCCTCTCTGGGAGGGATCCCTCTCCCAGGACGGACAGACGTGCAATAGATGCCGTGTGTAAATCCAAGAGATAATACATTTGACAGCATATAGACCGAATGTTAGGAAATGCATGTGTCTGTAATAAGAAGATGAATCCACGAGGATGTCAGCTACAATCCTGTGGAAGCCATCAGGGAAGCAGCATGGCGAGACCCAAGGCAGGACCGCAGAGACAGGTTCAGCCACGACCCGAAGTCCACGACTTAATCCAGAACTCAGGATAGAGGATCCAAGACACAGGACTACAGCAAGAGGATCAGCCTCGACTCCGGATCCCGGCGCAGATATAGATACAAAACAAGAAGAAAGATTTGGCTGGGTTAATCGGAACAAGAGAATACACAGACACAGACAGAGAGGGGAAAGGTCATTGGATACAAGTTATTCTTGATAACCCTCTAGAAAGATCTCATGAACTTCCCCACTCAATCTATCAAGACCCGAGCAGTTCTATTAGATATAGATAAGAAACAGAGAGAGGGAGCACAACAACCTATCTCTTCATCAGATGCACTCCCCCTCTTATCTAAGCGACTCTGTACCCCGTTACCCTCTACAAGGCCATAGACCAGCAGAGGGGACCGTTACCCTCTACAAGGCCATAGACCAGCAGAGGGGACCGTTACCCTCTACAAGGCCATAGACCAGCAGAGAGACCGTTACTCTCTACAAGGCCATAGACCAGCAGAGAGACCGTTACCCTCTACAAGGCCATAGACCAGCAGAGGGGACCGTTACCCTCTACAAGGCCATAGACCAGCAGAGGGGACCGTTACCCTCTACAAGGCCATAGACCAGCAGAGGGAACCGTTACCCTCTACAAGGCCATAGACCAGCAGAGGGGACCATTACCCTCTACAAGGCCATAGACCAGCAGAGGGGACCATTACCCTCTACAAGGCCATAGACCAGCAGAGGGGACCATTACCCTCTACAAGGCCATAGACCAGCAGAGGGGACCATTACCCTCTACAAGGCCATAGACCAGCAGAGGGGACCGTTACCTTCTACAAGGCCATAGACCAGCAGAGGGAACCGTTACCCTCTACAAGGCCATAGACCAGCAGAGGGGACCATTTCACTTTACAAGGCCATAGACCAGCAGAGAGACCGTTACCCTCTACAAGGCCATAGACCAGCAGAGGGGACCATTACCCTCTACAAGGCCATAGACCAGCAGAGGGGACCATTACCCTCTACAAGGCCATAGACCAGCAGAGGGAACCGTTACCCTCTACAAGGCCATAGACCAGCAGAGGGGACCGTTACCCTCTACAAGGCCATAGACCAGCAGAGGGAACCGTTACCCTCTACAAGGCCATAGACCAGCAGAGGGGACCATTACCCTCTACAAGGCCATAGACCAGCAGAGGGGACCATTACATTACATTACATTTAGCTGACGCTTTTATCCAAAGCGACTTACAATAAGTACATTCGACCAGGAAGACACAACCTTGAAGAAAACAGAATCATAAAGTACATCAGGTTTCATAGAGCCAAACATTTCAAGTGCTACTCAACTGGCTTTAGGTAAGCCAGTCCTTTATTGGTATAAAAGTGCTTCGTTAATCGTTCTAACGCTCGAAGTGGAGTCGAAAGAGATGAGTTTTCAGTTTGCGCCGGAAGATATGCAAGCTATCTGCCGTCCTGATGTCAATGGGGAGCTCATTCCACCATCTTGGAGCCAGGATAGCAAACCCACGTGTTTTCGTCGATGGGAACTTGGGTCCCCCTCGCAGCGAGGGCGCAGCGAGTCGTTTGGCTGATGCAGAGCGTAGTGCACGTGCTGGGGTGTACGGTTTAACCATGTCCTGGATGTAGGAAGGGCCAGATCCATTCGCAGCATGGTACGCAAGTACCAGTGTCTTGAAGTGGATTCTAGCAGTTACCGGAAGCCAGTGAAGGGAGCGGAGGAGCGGAGTGGTGTGGGAGAATTTAGGAAGGTTGACAACCAGACGAGCCGCTGCATTCTGGATGAGCTGCAGAGGTCGGATGGCACATGCAGGTAGACCAGCCAGGAGGGAGTTGCAGTAGTCTAGGCGTGAGATGACGAGAGCCTGGACCAGAACCTGAGTCGCTTTCTGAGTCAGCTGGGGACGTATCCTCCTGATGTTGTAAAGCGTGTATCTGCAGCAGCGGGTTTGTAGCAGCGATGTTTGCAGTGAAGGACAGGTTGTTATCTAGGGTCACACCCAGATTCCTTGCAGTCTGAGTCGGGGGAAACAACTGAGGTGCCGATGTTGATTGTTAGGTCAAGAGTGGGACAATCTTTTCCCGGGAGGAAGAGCAGCTCAGTCTTGTCAAGGTTGAGCTTGAGGTGGTGAGCAGACATCCACTGAGAGATGTCAGCTAGACAAGCAGAGATGCGTGCGACGACCTGGGTCTCTGAGCGGGGGAAAGGACAGAATTAATTGGGTGTCATCAGCGTAGCAGTGGTAAGAAAAACCATGCGGGCTAATGACTGATCCGAGCGAGTTTGTGTACAAGGAGAAGAGGAGGGGACCAAGAACAGAGCCCTGAGGGACCCCCGTAGTTAATTGACAAGGGTCGGACTCAGACCCTCTCCAAGTCACCCTGTAGGTACGATCTTTCAGGTATGAGGTGAGGAGGGAAAATGCAGAGCCTGAAACTCCATGTTTTTGGAGAGTGCGAAGGAGGATCTGATGATTCACCGTGTCGAATGCATCAGACAGGTCCAACAGGATGATGACAGAGGAGAGGGATGCAGTTTTGGCAGTGTGCAGTTCCTCCGTGACAGCAATGAGAGCAGTTTCTGTGGAGTGACCTGCCTTGAAACCAGACTGGTGCGGATCCAGAAGGTTGTTCTGATGGAGATAACAGGAGAGTTGTTTAAAGACAGCGCGTTCAAGTGATTTAGACAGGAACGGGAGGAGAGAGACAGGCCTGTAGTTTATAACATCAGACGGGTTGAGAGTGGGTTTCTTTAGGAGAGGGTTTACTCTTGCCTCCTTGAGACTGTTTGGAAAGTGACCAGAAGTTAGAGAAGTGTTGATGAAATGGGTGAGAAACGGTAGAATATCAGGAGCGATAGTCTGAAGGAGGTTTGAAGGGATAGGGTCCAGAGGACAGGTGGTAGGGCGGGCAGAGGTAATGAGGGTAAGAACCTCACTTGGAGAGAGAGGGGAAAAGGAGGTCAGTGTGTTGGTGGAAGGAGGGTCTGGTGACCCAGCGGTGAGTAAAGGTGAGTCAGAAAAAGAAGAGCGAATATCATTAACCTTTTTTTCAAAGTGGGTAACAAAGTCGCTTGACAGAAGTGAGGAGGGGGGAGGAGCTTTTGGAGGGTCCAAGAGGGTGGAGAAGATGGAAAATAGTTTTTTAGGATTGGAATAGGAAGATTGGATCTTATCTTGAAAGAAAGTGCTTTTTGCCTGAGAGATCGAAGCAGAGAAAGAGGAGAGGAGAGCTTGATAGGTTAGGAGGTCGTCACGGTGTTTGGATTTCCACCATTTCCGCTCTGCTGCCCGAAGGACGGTTCTATTAGCACGCAGTGCATCATTTAGCCAGGGAGCAGGAGGGGACTGACGAGCCTGCCGAGATGTGAGAGGACAGAGAGAGTCCAGAGAGGATGAGAGAGTAGAGAGGAGAGTTTCTGCAGCAGAGTTTGGAGGTAGGAGTTGGAACGAATCAGAGGAAGGGAGGGCTGAGAGCACCGACGAGGCAAAGGTAGAGGGAGAGAGGGAGCGAAGGTTACGGCGGACAAGTGTAGGATGGGAAGAGATTAGTTTGTTATGTTTGGAAAGGGATAGAGAGAATGAAATGAAGAAGTGATCAGATGTGTGGAGCGGGTTTACAGAGAGGTTAGAAGTAGCGCAGTTCCTTGAGAATATGAGATCAAGGACATTGCCAGCTTTATGAGTCGGTGGGGATGGAGACAGTGAGAAAGCAAAGGCGGTTAACAGGGATGTTAGTTCGTCTATCTTCCCCGTCTGGAGGTTGAAGTCTCCGAGAAGTACAGCGGGAGGGCCAGTTTCAGGGATGTGTGAGAGGAGATGATCTAATTCCTCCAAGAAGTCCCCCAAGGCGCCTGGTGGACGGTAGAGAACAACAATGGTTAACTGTATAAGATGGGTTACTGTGACGGCATGGAATTCAAAGGTGGAAGGAGTGAAGTTAGGTAGCTTGAAGAGGGAAAAGCTCCATTTGGGAGAGAGGAGGAGACCAGTGCCACCTCCTCTGCCAGTGGGTCTGGGTGTATGGGAGAAGGAATATGCAGTGGAGAGAGCTGCTGGGGTGGATGTGTTGGATGGAGTAATCCAGGTCTCAGTGAGAGCAAGGAAATCCAGAGACTGCAGGGAGGTGTAGCCAGAGATGAAGTCAGCCTTAGGAACAGCTGACTGGCAGTTCCACAGGCCCCCTGAAACTAGATGTTGGATCTCAGTGGAGCACGTGGGATAGACGAGAGCAGGCCGGTTATATCGATTACGAGATACACGGGGCCAGTGATAATTGCGAGAAGACACATGAACAGGAATGGAGAAAATACACATGATTATAGCATGAGGGGCTAAACAACAAAATTAAAAATTAAAAACACCAGCGATACTTAGCTCAATCAAAGTAGGATTTGCCTCCTCTTTGCCTCCCTCGTGACTCCTGTAGGACTCCAATGTCTTTGTCAGTCTTACTCCTGTAGGACTCTAATGTCTTTGTCAGTCTTAGCCTGTCTGCCGCTGAAGCTGCCGCTCCAGGAAAGAGCTACCCGAAATGGACGCCTGATTGCTCAGTTCTCACAGCTGAAGTTAATTAGTTAACTATCTACAGCTGATGGGCGACAATAGACTGGCCCTGCCTATGTTAATAATGCAGGCTTGAGTGCTGAGAGCTGTAAAGCAGGTTTCGCCTGAGCAGATCTGAGATTTAAAATCTCTCAAAAGCGATTTAGCCGTTTAAGCTACAGTAACAATTATACAGAGTCGAATAAATGAAACCGAGAAGTCTAATTAAACAAGAATATAACTTACAGTGGTTGCTGCGTCAATAGGTAATGTCGTCACCAGGTCCAGATGCACACCATTACCCTCTACAAGGCCATAGACCAGCAGAGGGAACCGTTACCCTCTACAAGGCCATAGACCAGCAGAGGGGACCGTTACCCTCTACAAGGCCATAGACCAGCAGAGGGAACCGTTACCCTCTACAAGGCCATAGACCAGCAGAGGGGACCGTTACCCTCTACAAGGCCATAGACCAGCAGAGGGGACCGTTACCCTCTACAAGGCCATAGACCAGCAGAGGGAACCGTTACCCTCTACAAGGCCATAGACCAGCAGAGGGGACCGTTACCCTCTACAAGGCCATAGACCAGCAGAGGGACCGTTACCCTCTACAAGGCCATAGACCAGCAGAGGGAACCGTTACCCTCTACAAGGCCATAGACCAGCAGAGGGGACCGTTACCCTCTACAAGGCCATAGACCAGCAGAGGGACCGTTACCCTCTACAAGGCCATAGACCAGCAGAGGGGACCGTTACCCTCTACAAGGCCATAGACCAGCAGAGGGGACCGTTACCCTCTACAAGGCCATAGACCAGCAGAGGGAACCGTTACCCTCTACAAGGCCATAGACCAGCAGAGGGGACCGTTACCCTCTACAAGGCCATAGACCAGCAGAGGGGACCATTACCCTCTACAAGGCCATAGACCAGCAGAGGGGACCATTACCCTCTACAAGGCCATAGACCAGCAGAGGGGACCGTTACCCTCTACAAGGCCATAGACCAGCAGAGGGGACCGTTACCCTCTACAAGGCCATAGACCAGCAGAGGGGACCATTACCCTTTACAAGACCATAGACCAGCAGAGAGACCGTTACCCTCTACAAGGCCATAGACCAGCAGAGAGACCGTTACTCTCTACAAGGCCATAGACCAGCAGAGGGACCGTTACCCTCTACAAGGCCATAGACCAGCAGAGGGACCGTTACCCTCTACAAGGCCATAGACCAGCAGAGGGGACCGTTACCCTCTACAAGGCCATAGACCAGCAGAGGGCACCGTTACCCTCTACAAGGCCATAGACCAGCAGAGGGGACCATTACCCTCTACAAGGCCATAGACCAGCAGAGAGACCGTTACCCTCTACAAGGCCATAGACCAGCAGAGGGCACCGTTACCCTCTACAAGGCCATAGACCAGCAGAGAGACCGTTACTCTCTACAAGGCCATAGACCAGCAGAGGGGACCGTTACCCTCTACAAGGCCATAGACCAGCAGAGAGACCGTTACCCTCTACAAGGCCATAGACCAGCAGAGGGGACCGTTACCCTCTACAAGGCCATAGACCAGCAGAGGGGACCGTACCCTCTACAAGGCCATAGACCAGCAGAGGGGACCGTTACCCTCTACAAGGCCATAGACCAGCAGAGGGAACCGTTACCCTCTACAAGGCCATAGACCAGCAGAGGGGACCGTTACCCTCTACAAGGCCATAGACCAGCAGAGGGGGACCGTTACCCTCTACAAGGCCATAGACCAGCAGAGGGGACCGTTACCTTCTACAAGGCCATAGACCAGCAGAGGGGACCGTTACCCTCTACAAGGCCATAGACCAGCAGAGGGAAAATGGGGGGTGGGTAAGGGTAAGGGTCTAAAGGGAAAAAAGATGAAATATAAGGTACTATATTTTAAGTAATCCTATCTACTATTCCTATATTTGAATAATGTATAAACTATTTTAAAAATACTTTATGAAATCCTATGTTATGTTATAAATATTAAAATAATGAACTAAATAAATAAATAGATAATTAAACAAAAGCCAGAGAGAAACAGTGAGTCTTTAGTGTTGATTTAAACCCCCAGGGTCTGGGCCTCACATGGAGGGGCAGAGTGTTCCAGAGCCTGGGGCCAGCCGCTGTGAAAGCTCGATGCCCTCGGGTTTTGAGCCTGGTCTTAGGCACAGAACACAGAAAGATGGCTGCCTAGCTGGTGCGGAGGTGAAAACACGCTGCAAACAATTGAGTTATTTTGTAGGAATCCGGGAACTGAGAGTGAAACAAAATGGCGGGTTGACTGCGCAAATACTTTCTTACAGAAGGTAAAGAAAAGGAAAGGGCAATGTCAACACGGTTCAGCCAGAAAGACAAACAGAAACAGGCTGGCAGAATGAATCCGCCTGAGGCAGAAATACCTGAGGAGGGAGGGGAAGGCCTCTCTGAAATATTAAAATAAATCAGAGAATTCCGCATGGAAACTGCTGGGAATTCTGGAGTATAGAAGGAGGAAATAAACGACTTGAGAGAAGGCTTCGGAGAGCTGAAAATAAGAGCGGATGCAGCAGAATTAAGAATCGCAGAAAATGAAGACCGTGAAATCGGTATGACAAAAGTACTCCTTCACAGTTTACGCATGCAGAAGCAACTGGAAAATAAATGTGAGGAACTTGAAGGCCGGGAACGACGGAACAACCTGAGGATTTATTCAGTGCCCGAAACATGTGAGGGAAATAGCATGATGGACTTTGTGGGAAACTTAATACGCGAGAAACTGGATGTGAGCGGCGAAATTCCCATTGAGAGAGCGCACCGGGCAACGGGGCATCTCACCGGGCAACGGGGCATCTCACCGGGCATCGGGGCATCTCACCGGGCAACGGGGCATCTCACCGGGCAACGGGGCATCTCACCGGGCATCGGGGCATCTCACCGGGCAACGGGGCATCTCACCGGGCAACGGGGCATCTCACCGGGCAACGGGGCATCTCACCGGGCACAGCGACCGTCCCCGATCAATAATAGTCCGCTTCCAAAACTACAACGTGAGGCAAAGGGTGCTACAAGCCGCCTGGGCAAAGAAGGACATGAGGGTGAAAGATGGCAGGATGTTCTTTGATGAGGACTTCACCACCAAGTGTTCAAGGAGCGCGCAAAATACAGACAAGTAAGGAAGCAGCTCCAGGAAAGAAACATCAAATCCCGCATTCTGTTCCCTGCTAAACTGAAATTATTCGAGAAAAACGGAAAAGTCAGGGTGTTTAACAACCCACAAGATGCGGCACAGGGTCTACTGGAGTATGGTGTCAGCATGGAGAGTCCAGCAGGAGAACCGGACTTGGAGTCTACTCTTCAGGCTTCAGGATGGCAGACACACCGCTCCAGGAACCGGAGAACCCCAGGATGTGAGCTGATGTCGGACGTAAAGACATTAATTGACTCGCTTGATCGGCATGAAAGAGCAAAGGAATGAACAGGTATGTGTGGAGGGAGTTAACTGCAGACGTACATGGAAAACAATAACAACACATAAATGACTGAGCCACTCGGAATCTTTTCCAGATTTGACAACACAGAGTATAACATGTACCATTTTGATTATGATGTCGATTCAGAGAATCATGTGTTTAATCATATAAGTGACTCGTGTAAATATTATACCGATGATCAATTTAATGACAATGTTGGACTTGAAAATACATTTTCTTTAATACATTTCAACTGCAGGAGTCTGTATGCAAACTTTAATACGATCACTGAATACCTACATACATTTAAAAGTCAATTCAAAGTAATTGCCATATCGGAGACTTGGCTAAATAAAGACGAAGTCACTGATTTCCAAATTGAGGGTTACGTGCTACACCATATCAACAGAGCCAATAAGAGAGGAGGGGGTGTGGCTCTTTATAACCAATAAGGGAGGAGGGGGTGTGGCTCTTTATAACCAATAAGGGAGGAGGGGGTGTGGCTCTTTATGTGGACAGCGTCCTAAAATGAACACTGGTTGAAAAAATGTCAATTGTGATGATGATTTAATGGAATGCATAACTATAGAAATTGAAATGGAAAGGAAGAGAAATGTTGTTGTGACTTGTGCGTATAGAGCACCAGGATCAAATGTAGAGCTTTTTAAAGATAGTTTAGACAGGGGTCACCAACCTTTTTTAGGGTGAGGGCTACTTTCAAAAAATAAAACAAGTCGGGGCTACTTTTACTCCTCTTTTTTTTGTTTTTTGCAGTGTATATATTTATCACATTTTAACATTATTATATGCTGACCTTTAACCTTTGTGTCTGTTTGGCTCTGTGGGACCCCTTTGCAGGGTTTACTAAAATAACATGTATGCAATTTAATTATTTTAACCTGCTTTATTGGGGGGTGGGCCTCACATCCTCTAGGGGGGCCTCACCTCCTCTAGGGGGGCCTCACCTCCTCTAGGGGGGTCCGGGGGCATGCACCCCCGGGAAGATGTTTTTTAAAATGTTGAAGTTAAAAGCTTCAATCTGGTGCACTTTGGGAGCAAAATGAATTTATGGATACAGCGCTCAACTCTCAGATGAAAGGGAGATGTATACTTTTCAATACTCCAATCATCTTTAGAATACGATCTCAACCAATAACACATCATTTAAACTTGTCTATTCTTATCTTATGTTACCTAGTAGTTAGCATTCTTTCTTTTTATTTATGCATATTTTACTAATCATTCCTCTTTAAACTGTTTTGTGTACTGTCCTATACACATTGGAATGATTTCTTACTTTATCTATATTACATAGATAAAAGTGTGCTCTCCCTAGCTCTCTCGCTCTCTCTCTCTCCCTCCCTCGCTCGCTCGCTCGCTCTCTCTCTCTCTCTCTCTCTCCCTCCCTCCCTCGCTCGCTCTCTCTCTCTCGCTCTCTCTCTCTCCCTCCCTCCCTCGCTCGCTCTCTCTCGCTCGCTCTCTCTCTCTCGCTCTCTCTCTCTCCCTCCCTCCCTCCCTCGCTCGCTCTCTCTCTCTCTCTCTCTCCCTCTGTATCGCTCGCTCACAGAGACTGTGAGCTCCTCCGTGGCGATGACGGCTTGCGTTAAAAAATAATAAACATATTTGTAAAGTGGGGGGACACAAACGCGATTTCGAAAAGTGCGGGGGACATGTCCCCCCCCCTGTCCCCAGTGGAGATTACGCCATGCGTGTGCGTCAAGTGGAATAAATATATATGCAAGTTACAACACACAGAGTGAAGCTCCGCCCCTCATGGGCTGTATAGGCTGCACGACTCCGGGGCTGATGTGTTGATTCTGCCAGAAGGAAAATCAGCGGGGAGGTGCCACATTGCTTTTCTTCCCGACTGCAACGCTGGTCCCGCAAATCAAGCAAGAACGTGATTGGTCGATATTCATTGTGGGGGTGGGGGAGGAGGGGCGTTAGATATAGAGTTGTAGTAAGTAGATAGAGTTCGCTATGATTTATGTGTCGTTTATGCATAGGGTAGATTCTTTTAATTACATTTCCTTTTTTGTTTTGTGTATTTTATACATTTTGGATTTGCTTGGCGAGCTATTTTTAGAACATGCCCGGCGGGCGACTCACGTTGCCCCTGCGGGCGACTGAGTGCCCGCGGGCACCGTGTTAGCTACCCCAACTTTAGGAGTATTAATGGATGGCCTAAATGAAAATAAAACATGTATTATTTGTGGGGATTTTAACATCGATCTTCTAAATGAATCTAAACACAAAACAACTTCTGATTTCCTGGATGCTTTGTACAGCAGGGGGCTTCATCCCCTAATCACTAAGCCCAGTAGAATAACATCAACTTGTGCAACATTGATCGACAATATCTTTACAAATGTCATGGAAAACAGAGCTAAGAGTGGGCTGATAATAAATGACATAAGCGAACATTTACCTGTATTTGTAGCCTATGATTGGCAATTAAAGAAAAAGAAGGAAGAGACTCGCAGTAGATATGTCCGGGTAAGGACTGACCTCTTAAAGGAAGAGTGGAGAGGGGTTTATGTAGAAGATGTACTGCATATGAGTCCTTCCTAACAATCTACATATCACTGTATGACAAACATTGTCTCACTGTACTCCGTACATATAAAGGTACTTCTCATCAAAAGCCTTGGATAACCAAGGGCTTACAAAATGCTTGCAAGAAGAAAAATAACCTTTATAAAGACTTCATAACATTTAGGACAAAGGCAATTGAAAAGCAATACAAGGCATATCAAAAGAAGTTGACAGTTATAATGAGACAAGCAAAAAGAGAATATTATAATAATATGTTAAAAGAAAAGAAAAATGATATCAAGGGCACATGGAACATCTTAAATAATGTTATGTGAAATAAATCTGTATCCACTGCCTGCCCAGGCACTTCATTGATGACAACAATAAGGTTATAAAAAACATGAATGAAGCTGTTCATGAATTCAACTCTTTTGTTGTAAATGACCTAATCTTGCAAAGACTATTCCAAAACAACACGATGGGCAAAAAGAGGATGGCGGAATTGGGGGAAGTAAAGTGTTGCAGTCAATGTTTCTGGGAGAGATAAACGAAATTGAAATTAGATCCATTGTAGACAAATGCAAAAATAAGACTTGGACAGATAGTGATGGGATCGACATGACAATAGTGAACACGACTATTGACTGCATAATTAAACCGCTAAGCTACATCTTTTATCTTTCATTTCAGACAGGTATTTTCCCAGATAGCATGAAAATAGCTAAAGTTATCCCACTTTTTAAAACAGGGGACAAAAGCCCATTTACCAACTACAGACCAGTGTCCTTGCTTTCACGATTTTCAAAGGTCCTTGAGAAATTGTTTGTCCAAAAATGTGATAGTTTTATTGAAAGAAATGAGTTATTGAGTGAGAGTCAGTATGGATTTAGGAACAATCGATCTACAGCTTTAGCTTTAATGAAAATAACAGAAGAAATTACAACAG
Organism: Gymnodraco acuticeps; assembly: GCF_902827175.1. Classification (NCBI taxonomy): domain Eukaryota; kingdom Metazoa; phylum Chordata; class Actinopteri; order Perciformes; family Bathydraconidae; genus Gymnodraco; species Gymnodraco acuticeps. The sequence goes on from NW_022991118.1 coordinate 23,357, forward strand.
CTATAGAAAGAAAGAAATACACAATAGGTGAAACCTGATGTACTTTATGATTCTGTTTTCTTCAAGTTGTATTTTGTTGGACGAACGCACTTATTGTAAGTCGCTTTGGATAAAAGCGTCAGCTAAATGTAATGTAATGTAATGTGTATTTATTGACTTCAAAAAGGCATTTGACACCATAGACCATTACCTATTCATTTCTAAATGACATAGATACGGAGTGAGAGGAGTAGTTCTAGATTGGTTAAAAAGTTATTTAGATAACAGACAACAATATGTAGAATGTGCTGGTAGTACATCGGAGTGTATGAACATAGAATGTGGCGTCCCGCAGGGCTCGGTTTTAGGGCCTAAACTTTTTATTTTGTACATCAATGACATATGAAACGTCAACATTATTGCAGTTTGTGTTGTTTGCAGACGACACCAATTTATTTAGTTCTGGAGATGACTTAAACATTTGAGCAAAGTGTATTGGACATGAAATGGTCAAACTTAAAAGATGGTTTGATGAAAATAAGTTAACCCTAAATTTGAATAAAACGAAGTTTATGGTTTTTGCTAATAGAAAAAAAGATGAAAACATTTCTCTGTCCATTGATGGAGTTTCTATTGAAAGGGTTTCTGAATTTCGATTCTTAGGTGTGACGCTGGATGATCACCTGACGTGGAAATCACACATAGCACATGTTAAAACCAAAGTGTCTAGGAATATTTCTGTTCTAAACAAGGCAAAGTATTTGCTAGATCAGAAGGCATTGAGGATGTTGTTCTGTTCACTCATTTTGCCATGTTGTATTTACTGTGTGGGGCAACACGTACATGAGCAACATTAAGCCATTGTCAATATTACAGAAAAGGGCAGTAAGAATAATTCATAAAGCTGACTCAAGAGAACACCAGACTGTTTGAAGTCAGGACTCTTGAAACTCAGAGACTGAGCTCAGACATCATCAGTAATGCTCAGAGCAGAATGTTACCAGCATGTTTACAACAGTTGTTTGTTTCTGGATCAGACAAGGAAGGACATTAAACCTTAAGCATCCTTATGCAAGGACTACTCTTAAACAAATGTGTATTTCGGTAGTTGGTGTACAATTGTGGAATTCTCAACACAAGGATCTAAAGAATTGAATATGTATTTTTCAGTTAAAGAAGTATAAATGAAGAAAGATGGGACTATATGAAGCAGGATGTGAATACGTCTGTACTCTGGTCCTGCATGTCTTTGATGTCTTTGATGTCTTTGATGTCTTTGATGTCTTTGATGTCTTTGATGTGATGTCTCCTCTGTATTTGCGGGTCCCATTGCCATTGTTATTGTTGTTATTGTTATTATCATCATGTGTCGCTTGCCACCTTCTCCTCCAGTAGGACTCGATGAGGGTGTTGCACTTTTCTTTTCCTTATACATGTGATGTTTTGGTGTTTTGTTTCTTTCCGTTAACCGTCAAGTGGGAAATAAGTATTTTGTGTGTTTCTCTCAGTGTCCTGAGATACTGTTATGTTTGGCTGTGAAACAATTATTATGATGATGAACGGCAGACCATCTATTTGTTGTTTTAGAAAGGGGCACATAAGATGTTATTCTTCTCCCTGCTCCTTTTCGCTCAATGGTGTTTTGGTAGAGTCATGTTTTGTGGCAATTATTCTACATTTGGTTTTGCGTACCATGAGCGGGACAAATAAAAATGAAATGAAATGAAATGAAACTATCAACAGCAGCTGATCAGCCGACCTTAACTCTGCCTGGGGTGTAGCGATGGAGGAGTTCGGCTACATAGGCCGGAGCCCATTTAGGGCTTTGAAAACAAATGAAAGGAGTTTGAAATCTATTCTGAACCGAACTGGAAGCCAGTGCAGTGAAGCCAGAATTGGGGTGATGTGGTCACGCTTTTTATGGCCAGTGAGAAGACGTGCAGCTGCGTTCTGAACTAGCTGCAGGCGTCTAATTGAGGCCTGGTCCATACCCACATACAGAGCGTTGCAGTAATCCAGTCTCGAGGTAACAAAGGCGTTAATAACCCTTTCTAGGTCTTTAAAAGATAAGAACGACTTGGTCTTAGCCAATAGTCGTATTTTGAAAAAGCAGGTCTGGAATATAAAAAAATATATAAATAATATCTATATAAATATATAGTTAATGTGCGGAGATTATAATGTCCCGTTTACTAAAATATGTATTGTTTTATGATGTTTAGTTGACAAAATAGTCACTGAGCTACATTTTGCTGCACTCAAGCAAACATCTGAAGACAAGAGTTGTGTCCGCCTTTGGCCACAAGGGGGAGTAAATATATATTGTATAATATATATATTTTGCATAGATGTTGCAACGTTACAGAGCTTTGGCAATACTATATGTAACCGAGGTCATGCTAATAAAGCTATTGAATTGAGTATACCTTTAAGTGAGCAGTCAGGAGGAAACAAAGGTTCGCCAACACATTACTCTGCTGCTGAGAAAGACGAGACACGATGTGCTGCAATGTCTGTGTACTTTTGAAGAATGCCAAGTAAAGGAAGAAAGTAATAAGCATGACTTTATTTCATTATTTCCCCCCTTCCTTTGAGAAACACTATCCAATGATTTATTATGTTTGTGATACACCATTACTGAATTCATTCTAAAACCAAGAATAACCTACAACAACAAGGAGCCCTGGATCAAGGACGGACAAAACAAGGACACCACACATGATTCTTTTCCAATTACAGTATATTTATTTAAAGAGAGTAACTCAATTGTTCTCACAATCCTAATGTCACGTTTTTAGTTTAGTCCGTCTTGTTTTGGGTGTTATTTTGCTGTTCTGTTCCCACCTGTGTCTCGCTGTCCTGTCGTTAGTTTCCCTGGTGTGTCTGATTGTGTTCACCTGTTGCCCTTGTGTTTCTCTCGTCTCGTGATTACCCCTCCCTGTCGGTTCATTGTGTGTTCGTCCTCCCTCACGCTTCTTGTCTCTCCTGTTGCTCACGGTCAGTGTTGTGTGTTTGTGCTACTTGTGTTTTTTCAGCTTTTAAATAAAGCTCGCTTTTGTTTATAACCTTTACATTTTTGTAGTCTGCATTTGGGTCCTACCTTTTTCCACGAATCCTAACAGAATGAACCGACCTACAATAAACACAGCAGATTTGTATTTGGACTTGGTCTCCCTAGAGTACACTCTTCAGCGTCATTATGCTGAATGGAGTAGAACCTCGGCTAAAAGGGACAAAGAGGCTGTCCTCAAAAAGGCTCAAATGGAGGTGGACAACGTGCCATGGTTGAGAAGCTCGTTGCCTGAGTTTCTCAGAGTTCTTTCTCGTAGCCCTGAGTGCCAGTCTCCATTCTCTGACCCTTTCTTGGGATCCCGCCTGGCGTTTGGAGGTCAACGGAGCCTCCAGAAGACCTCTAAAAGACACAAGGTCAGGAAGCCAGCTCGTACTCAGGTACCGGTCCCAGCAGCCATGGTTCCGGCTCCAGTGCCGACCCCAGCAGCCATGGTCCCGGCTCCAGAACCGGATCTTACAGCCATGATCCAGGCTTCAGTTCCGGTTCCCACAGCCATGTTTCCGGCTCCAGAACCGGCCCATACAGCCATGGTTCCGGCCCCAGTTCCAGCCATGGTTCAGGCTCAAGTACCGGGCCCAGCAGCCATGGTCCCAACTCTGGCTCCTCATCACCTGTTGACTCTTCGGCCAACGCCAGCTCCCCGTGTCCTGTCGGTGTACCGGCCGACTCCAGCACCTCATCTCCTGTTGGCTCTCCGGCCGACGCCATCTCTCCGAGTCCTGTCGGCGTACTGACCGTCTCAAATCACCTCTTAAGTTTCCTCTCAAGTTTCCTCTCGAGTCTCTTCTCAAGTCCCCTCTCAAGTCTCTTCTCGAGTCCCCTCTCAAGTCTCCTCTCAAATCCCCTCTCAAGTCATCTTTCAAGTCTCCTCTCGAGTTCCCTCTCAAGTCCCCTCTCGAGTCCCCTTTCAAGTCACTTCTCAAGTCCCCTCTCGAGTCTCTTCTCGAGTCACCTCTCAAGTCTCCTCTCAAGTTCCCTCTCAAGTCCCCTCTCGAGTTCCCTCTCAAGTCTCCTCTCGAGTCTCCTCTTGAGTCCCCTCTCAAGTTCCTTCTCAGGTCCCCTCTTGAGTCCCCTCTCAAGTCTCCTCTCGAGTTCCCTCTCAAGTCCCCTTTCAAGTCACCTCCCGAGTCCCCTCTCAAGTCCCTACCCAATGTCCTGGTCCGTTGGAGGTTCCGCTGGGGGTCCTGCCAACTCCATGTCCTGTCCCGTTGGGGGTCCCGCCGACTACTCTTCTGCCGGGGGTCCTGCCAACCCTATGTCCTGTGCCGTTGGAGGTTCCGCTGGGGGTCCTGCCAACTCCATGTCCTGTCCCGTTGGGGGTCCCGCCGACTACTCTTCTGCCGGGGGTCCTGCCAACCCTATGTCCTGTGCCGTTGGAGGTTCCGCTGGGGGTCCTGCCAACTCCATGTCCTGTCCCGTTGGGGGTCCTGCCGACTACTCTTCTGCCGGGGGTCCTGCCAACCCTATGTCCTGTGCCGTTGGGGGTCCAGACAACACCTGTTTTGTCAGAGGTCCTGCCAACTCTATGTCCTGTGCCGTTGGAGGCCCCGGCGACTACTGTTCTGCCGGGGGTCCTGCCAGTTATTATGCTCCAAATATCTGGAACAAACTCCCAGAAACCTGCAGGTCCGCTGCAACTCTGACTACTTTTAAATCCAGCAAGAAGACTTTTCTTTTTGTCGCTGCTTTTAATTGAACTATTCACATCTTAAACTGCACTGTAACTTTTATCCATGTACTTTTTCTTTTAATGTTTATTTTATTAGCTTTTCTTTTTAATGACTGATTTGAAATGCCATTTTCTGAATGTCTTTATTAATTATTATTAATATGAAGATATTATTAAGATAAGATGTTACTTTATTGATTGAACATTTTAGTTTAGAACGTGCTGTCCCACGGTAATTCAGAAGGCTCACAGGTCACATTCATTTCATACCATCATTTAAAACAATAGGTGCTTTCACACCGTCTACAGTGTGATTTGTGTAGAGGGAGCTCTGTGGCTGAATGGCCAGCGATTAGGTGTGGTGCATTTATCATAGGTGATCAGAGCTGCCGTCAGATTTCATTTAAAAAACAAGTCTGATTTTAAGACTATTTCTGCGCTCATAAAGAATGATAAGAATAAGAATAATGCGTATTGAACTGGTTTCATTCATTAGTGAGTTTATTTTACCCTAGAACCGCCAATCGGGTCAATTTGTGTGATGTGTGTTGTGTGTGTGCAATGTCACTTTTTTTCAATAAAATATTAAAGTCTCTTACAGTTACTTTCGTAAACCTGGAGTGAATACATTTTGGATTATTTATTGGAATTATTGGTGGAAAGATTTCCTCACAACATTTAATATTCATTACTAAAGGAACAGCCGAATCATCACAGCGCACAAAACCTATTACCGCGCAGATGGACCAAAAAAGGGAGCGTTTGAAAAAAATGCGTTGGGATCGTGATCTGCCTACGAGGCTCCATTACAATATAAATATTTTTAGTGAATTACTGAGTTTAGGCACGTTAATAACGTTGTAATGAAGTTGAATACAGTATATATTATGTGTCAGTGATTTCATGTCAATTCGGCGAACATAAACATAAATGATCGTGGTGAAGATGATGATTAAATTAGGATTAAAAATCGAGAGCCGTGCTGCATTTCCTCCCGTTCGTTTTTTTCGACTAAACAACATTATTTTGTTAAATAACAACATGGTGATGTTTTGTAAATGATTACATGTCTCTTCTTTAGCACAGAGTATGATATCCGTGACATATGGATCTGAACAAAGTTCCGCTGTACATCCAGTGTACTGTATCTGACTTTATTTCACATGAGCTCCACTGCACCCCCTGGTGGATCAATGATCCATTGCAGCTGGCTTCATTATAATTACATTTATTTATCACGGGAGCGGTCTCAAGTCAAGCTGGAGGTTTTCCCTTGAGCGAGGGCAGATCACGTACCAATCACGGCCCTCGCGTTTCAATCTGTCCGAAATTAGGTGCTACATCTGTAGTAATTACAAAAATGTGTCCACACCAATTTGTTTCCTATCGCCTAAACCTCCAGGGCTGTACACAGTTTAATACTGTGAACTTCTAATTTGGGGGAAGCAAAAACGTCTTTTAAAACTACAATTCCCAGTAGAGACGTGCCATAGAGAACATGTTGCGAAACACAATAGCCAGCATGTGTAGTTCTCGGGGGGCGTTCGAGTCCAGTTTTGAATAGTCTGCCGTGGTTTCGTTCCATTTCAAAGAGCTTGACGCTCGGCGTAACCTTGACGCACTGCCACTCCAACATCCAATCACAGAGCTTGAAGATTAATCACAGGGTTTGTCGCAAAGCTGACAGGCGTTGTTACAACAATAGCTGGGGATTGTGGGTAGTGTAGTCTCTTTGACGCTCCACATTTCAGAGAAAACAAGCTGTTTCTCAGAATTGAAGGGGAAAAACACAAAAGCATTGTTCACACTTTAAACCTATTGTTACGGGTCCCAAAAGCTTGGGTACCACAGCAACAATAAATGATATCTGTAGAAAACAGAAAAGTGTAGCAGCATGAATTATACACAGGATCCGATTGATCGTCTGGATTGCTTCTTATTCAAAATTCAAAGTACACATGGTTACATTCAAATAGCTGTACTTTACAAACATATCACATTTCTCCATTTAAGTTATCCGTCTGTCACAGTCCATTACTGTATCTCAAGGAGAAATTCAACAACAATATAAACACATAACGCTATCAAATAATACTTTCTATCAATATATCTATCTTTACCAAATATAACATATTATGGAGCTCACATAAATACACAAAACAGATTATCCGTGCGCAGCAGCTAACCCGCCTGCGAGCCTTCGCTCAGGTCACCTTTACACATGGTGCGGCTGAAGCGCGCGAAAATGGCATCTATAGTTGCCGACAGTTTAGTATTTTTAAAATACCGTTACTATGTCAAACATGCTCAAAACTTTCTGACACACTCTCTTAAACATCTCTAATAATATATCTCATTTACATAAGTTAACATCGATCATTTTTATCATGTACTGACCTGTAGAAAACAGAAAAGTGCAGCAGCAAGAATTAGACACAGGATCCGATTGATCGTCTGGATTGCTTCTGAGGAGGGGGCGGAAGTGTCCCCCCTAAAATAACCCAGGCGTCACCGCTCACCTGCCAAAGGTTCCACCTTGGCGCTACTTACTCGTACTGTTTCTCAAACAGTACAGATAAACCATAAAATGATATGAATGTCACCAAAATAAATACAGATAATGTTGAGCTTTTCAAAACAATAAATTCACTGTTTAGCAAAAATCGGCGTAACCTTGACGCACTGCCACTCCAACATCCAATCCCAGAGCTTGAAGATTAATCACGGGGTTTGTCGCAAAGCTGACAGGCGTCGTCACAACAATAGCTGGGGATTGTGGGTAGTGTAGTCTCTTTGGCGCTCCACATTTCAGAGAAAACAAGTTGTTTCTCAGAATTGAAGGGGAAAACACAAAAGCATTGTTCACACTTTAAACCTATCAATGTTGTTTAATTAACAAGGATAATCTGGTGTGTTTGAGTCGATGAGTAGAGCAGATATCACGGTCACATCAATCGACAGTCAGAAGAATACTTACTTCCGGGTGTACAATTCTCCGTTATCCAATGGGAATGGACGCTCACATTGCCTTTAAGGGCAGCCGACATAAATGGATGCCGTGCTTCCATGAGCGTCAAATACCGCCCCAGATGGGAATACATTGCAATCAGTTGAAAGCTCTTTGCGTCCGTTTATGAAGCTGAAGGAGCCGAGGAGCGTCACAACTGCACGCCACGGGACCCTGACCAAGCGTCGCTCCTGGACGCTTAGGGAGTGAGAGTGTGTTGCTCTGCTGCTCACTGTTGCTGCTTGCCTCTGTCTGTGTCTGCGTTCTTCGCACCTGCCTGTAATCTGAGAAGGTCCCGCCTTGTCTCTGAATTCACCATCAGTCTGAAAGATGAAGCAACACGAAGCCTGAACACCCATCAGCTGCTGTTCCACCACAGCTCCAGCAGGGGGCGGCAGGCTCTATATTATAACATTATATCTACACTTTAAAAGATATCAATAATTATAAACCCCTGGAATAAAACCATCAATAATGAATGTTCTATAATGAGCATGAAACTGTACAGCATATCTCTGCTGTTACTTTGTTCTTACATGTATGTTTTGTTTCATTTTCTTTTCCTCTTTCTTTACAAAAGATAAACTGTGTACAATACGTTGAAGATAGTAATGGATAGTAACTGCCTTTACTCAGGTACTGCACTTCTGGGGTACTTTGAGTATTTTGAGTTTTAGACTCATGATGCTGACTCAGGGTTTAGACTCATGATGCTGACTCAGGGTTTAGACTCATGATGCTGACTCAGGGTTTAGACTCATGATGCTGACTCAGGGTTTAGACTCATGATGCTGACTCAGGGTTTAGACTCATAATGCTGACTCAGGGTTTAGACTCATGATGCTGACTCAGGGTTTAGACTCATAATGCTGACTCAGGGTTCAGGACTCATGATGCTGACTCAGGGTTTAGACTCATGATGCTGACTCAGGGTTTAGACTCATGATGCTGACTCAGGGTTTAGACTCATGATGCTGACTCAGGGTTTAGACTCATGATGCTGACTCAGGGTTTAGGATCATGATGCTGACTCAGGGTTTAGACTCATGATGCAGACTCAGGGTTCAGGACTCATGATGCTGACTCAGGGTTCAGGACTCATGATGCTGACTCAGGGTTCAGGACTCATGATGCTGACTCAGGGTTCAGGACTCATGATGCTGACTCAGGGTTTAGACTCATGATGCTGACTCAGGGTTCAGGACTCATAATGCTGACTCAGGGTTTAGACTCATGATGCTGACTCAGGGTTCAGGATCATGATGCTGACTCAGGGTTTAGACTCATGATGCTGACTCAGGGTTTAGACTCATGATGCTGACTCAGGGTTTAGACTCATGATGCTGACTCAGGGTTCAGGACTCATGATGCTGACTCAGGGTTCAGGACTCATAATGCTGACTCAGGGTTCAGGACTCATGATGCTGACTCAGGGTTTAGACTCATGATGCTGACTCAGGGTTTAGACTCATGATGCTGACTCAGGGTTTAGGATCATAATGCTGACTCAGGGTTTAGACTCATGATGCTGACTCAGGGTTCAGGACTCATGATGCTGACTCAGGGTTTAGACTCATGATGCTGACTCAGGGTTCAGGACTCATGATGCTGACTCAGGGTTTAGACTCATGATGCTGACTCAGGGTTCAGGACTCATGATGCTGACTCAGGGTTCAGACTCATGATGCTGACTCAGGGTTCAGGACTCATGATGCTGACTCAGGGGTTAGGACTCATAATGCTGACTCAGGGTTTAGACTCATGATGCTGACTCAGGGTTCAGGACTCATGATGCTGACTCAGGGTTCAGACTCATGACGCTGACTCAGGGTTTAGACTCATGATGCTGACTCAGGGTTTAGGATCATGATGCTGACTCAGGGTTCAGGACTCATGATGCTGACTCAGGGTTTAGACTCATGATGCTGACTCAGGGTTTAGACTCATGATGCTGACTCAGGGTTTAGACTCATGATGCTGACTCAGGGTTTAGACTCATGATGCTGACTCAGGGTTTAGGATCATGATGCTGACTCAGGGTTTAGACTCATGATGCTGACTCAGGGTTCAGGACTCATGATGCTGACTCAGGGTTCAGGACTCATGATGCTGACTCAGGGTTTAGACTCATGATGCTGACTCAGGGTTTAGACTCATGATGCTGACTCAGGGTTTAGACTCATGATGCTGACTCAGGGTTTAGACTCATGATGCTGACTCAGGGTTTAGACTCATGATGCTGACTCAGGGTTTAGACTCATGATGCAGACTCAGGGTTCAGGACTCATAATGCTGACTCAGGGTTCAGGACTCATGATGCTGGCTCAGGGTTTAGACTCAGTAGACTATGCTGACTCAGGGTTTAGACTCATGATGCTGACTCAGGGTTTAGACTCATGATGCTGACTCAGGGTTTAGACTCATGATGCTGACTCAGGGTTTAGACTCATGATGCTGACTCAGGGTTTAGACTCATGATGCTGACTCAGGGTTTAGACTCATGATGCTGACTCAGGGTTTAGACTCATGATGCAGACTCAGGGTTCAGGACTCATAATGCTGACTCAGGGTTCAGGACTCATGATGCTGACTCAGGGTTCAGGATCATGATGCTGACTCAGGGTTTAGACTAATGATGCTGACTCAGGGTTTAGACTCATGATGCTGACTCAGGGTTTAGACTCATGATGCTGACTCAGGGTTCAGGACTCATGATGCTGACTCAGGGTTTAGACTCATGATGCTGACTCAGGGTTCAGGACTCATAATTCTGACTCAGGGTTTAGACTCATGATGCTGACTCAGGGTTCAGGATCATGATGCTGACTCAGGGTTTAGACTCATGATGCTGACTCAGGGTTTAGACTCATAATGCTGACTCAGGGTTCAGGACTCATGATGCTGACTCAGGGTTAGACTCATGATGCTGACTCAGGGTTTTAGACTCATGATGCTGACTCAGGGTTTAGACTCATGATGCTGACTCAGGGTTCAGGACTCATGATGCTGACTCAGGGTTAGACTCATGATGCTGACTCAGGGTTTAGACTCATGATGCTGACTCAGGGTTTAGGATCATAATGCTGACTCAGGGTTTAGACTCATGATGCTGACTCAGGGTTCAGGACTCATGATGCTGACTCAGGGTTTAGACTCATGATGCTGACTCAGGGTTCAGGACTCATGATGCTGACTCAGGGTTTAGACTCATGATGCTGACTCAGGGTTCAGGACTCATGATGCTGACTCAGGGTTCAGACTCATGATGCTGACTCAGGGTTCAGGACTCATGATGCTGACTCAGGGTTTAGGATCATGATGCTGACTCAGGGTTTAGACTCATGATGCTGACTCAGGGTTCAGGACTCATAATGCTGACTCAGGGTTTAGGATCATGATGCTGACTCAGGGTTCAGGACTCATGATGCTGACTCAGGGTTTAGACTCATGATGCTGACTCAGGGTTTAGACTCATGATGCTGACTCAGGGTTTAGGATCATGATGCTGACTCAGGGTTTAGACTCATGATGCTGACTCAGGGTTTAGACTCATGACGCTGACTCAGGGTTTAGACTCATGATGCTGACTCAGGGTTTAGGATCATGATGCTGACTCAGGGTTCAGGACTCATGATGCTGACTCAGGGTTTAGACTCATAATGCTGACTCAGGGTTCAGGACTCATGATGCTGACTCAGGGTTTAGACTCATGATGCTGACTCAGGGTTTAGACTCATGATGCTGACTCAGGGTTTAGACTCATGATGCTGACTCAGGGTTCAGGACTCATGATGCTGACTCAGGGTTTAGACTCATGATGCTGACTCAGGGTTTAGGATCATGATGCTGACTCAGGGTTTAGACTCATGATGCTGACTCAGGGTTTAGGATCATGATGCTGACTCAGGGTTTAGGATCATGATGCTGACTCAGGGTTTAGACTCATGATGCTGACTCAGGGTTTAGGATCATGATGCTGACTCAGGGTTCAGGACTCATGATGCTGACTCAGGGTTTAGACTCATGATGCTGACTCAGGGTTTAGACTCATGATGCTGACTCAGGGTTTAGGATCATGATGCTGACTCAGGGTTTAGACTCATGATGCTGACTCAGGTTTAGACTCATGATGCTGACTCAGGGTTCAGGACTCATGATGCTGACTCAGGGTTTAGACTCATGATGCTGACTCAGGGTTTAGACTCATGATGCTGACTCAGGGTTTAGACTCATGATGCTGACTCAGGGTTTAGACTCATGATGCTGACTCAGGGTTTAGACTCATAATGCTGACTCAGGGTTTAGACTCATAATGCTGACTCAGGGTTTAGACTCATGATGCTGACTCAGGGTTTAGACTCATGATGCTGACTCAGGGTTTAGACTCATGATGCTGACTCAGGGTTTAGACTCATGATGCTGACTCAGGGTTAGACTCATGATGCTGACTCAGGGTTTAGGACTCATGATGCTGACTCAGGGTTTTAGACTCATGATGCTGACTCAGGGTTTAGGACTCATGATGCTGACTCAGGGTTTAGACTCATGATGCTGACTCAGGGTTTAGGACTCATGATGCTGACTCAGGGTTTAGACTCATAATGCTGACTCAGGGTTCAGGATCATGATGCTGACTCAGGGTTTAGACTCATGATGCTGACTCAGGGTTTAGACTCATGATGCTGACTCAGGGTTTAGGATCATGATGCTGACTCAGGGTTTAGACTCATGATGCTGACTCAGGGTTTAGACTCATAATGCTGACTCAGGGTTCAGGATCATGATGCTGACTCAGGGTTTAGACTCATGATGCTGACTCAGGGTTTAGACTCATGATGCTGACTCAGGGTTTAGACTCATGATGCTGACTCAGGGTTTAGACTCATGATGCTGACTCAGGGTTTAGACTCATGATGCTGACTCAGGGTTTAGACTCATGATGCTGACTCAGGTGAGGGAATGCTCCGGTTTTGGGACAAAATTAACATGGGATAACTCCGGTCATTGTACGTACTTCGTCTCACTGGAATATTAACGGTCAGATTGAATACAACATCGACCCTGGGTGCTCTCTCCCTCTATTCACACCACTTTCCCCCAGCTTTCAAAGACGTATTCCTGGGTAGAAAAGCCATGTGCATCACCCTGGATCTCTGCATATGTGCCTGTGAGTCTGAGGCCCTGCTAACAGCAGTGACTCTGCTGTTTTCATCTTCTTGTACATTTCATGACTTAAATGTGGACGAAATGGACAGTTTCCTGTACATACTGACGTGAATATGTCCATAACACCAGATGTTTATGCAGTCAAATGTACATTTGAATTAAAACAGTTTAATGCATTTTTAACACTCATGTACCCACGATTCAAGCTGCTTTCCTGGGTTACAAAGTGCTGTGAAGCAGCCTGTTCTCTGGCTACAGTCTGGGTGCAAGAGCCTCTGTGAGTCTCACACTCCGCTTCTCCGGGGTGCTGGAGAGTCATTTTCAGGCTCCTCTCCACAGTTGTCCCCCTAAAATAGATTTTTAATCATTATCTTTGCATTTAAATGATTTATGTTATCATTAATATGGTTCCCTAACACAATGCACATAGTCTTGAGCTCACTGGGATCCTGCATATGCTTTAATCAGGCATTTTAAGACTTTTTTTCCATGAAAATGATTTTTTGATTTATAATCACTACCATGGGGCTATCTAAATCAAATTCCGGGTAATTCGGAGCACAATTGTACCTTTTACTATTTAAATGTATTTCTATTATATATTTTTGGGCAAAAAAGTGACATTTCTGGGTGACTTTGTCAGTTTATGGAGCGTAGCCCACAAATCCTGGAGGTTCCAGGCCAAATTTGGGAGCTCATAGGCGGCCTGCCATGCGCCCCCACCGTGGAAAGAAGAAAAAAGAGAAGAAAACGGTCAATTATATCTTAAATAATCAAAAATGAAGTTTTAAAAAATTCTCCAAAAAACGACTAAGCTCCAACGGAGAAGGGGCTCAAAAAAGCTCAACCTGTCGGCGCTTCGGACCGAAGCCCCCGACACTTTTCCACTCCCCCGTTGCAACTTACAACGGAGAGGGGAAACCAAGCCTCCCCTTTTCCGTCATCTTTTTCAGACTACTGTCTGGTTTGAGAGGACTCAAAAAAAAAAAACGGGTGTGGGATTTCATGGAGGAATGTGTCCGCTCCTTTGTTGCCTGGAGACCCCCCAGCATGGTTCTTACCAAACTTTAAGTTTTTGAACTGGTCTCTGGAGGAATGCAAGGGGAGTTTGATGGGACTCTACCAGCATTATGATGCATTATTTTCTGATACATTTGGCCCGGTTTCATGGTTCTCCAAAGTTAACATACTTTTTCTGACTCTGGAGGAATGCAAGGGGAGTTGTCAGGGGACTCTACCTGCCTTATGAGACACTATTTTGGGATACAATTCCTCCATTTTCACCCCTTTCCTTTGAAGCATCTGACCCATTGTTGCCATCACCAGCCCCGCGTTGGTGCGGAGGTGGGACCATTTAGCCCGGTGGTAACCCAAGTCCTCCCTTGGTCCGTGTACCAGGCATTGAAAGATCGAACCCATTGTTGCAATCACCGGTTACGCTAACGCATATAAACGGAGAAACACAAAATAATTGAAATACAATTCACTGTGTCTGTTTCAGTAAGGATGTCGTCCGAATGCCCGGTGTGCAGACTCTGCTATCTGGCTTTGAACAAGCACCTTAAGCACAAACATGCAGTGCGGAACTTGGAGAAAAGAGGCATCATTCTTAAAATAGCCAGTGGCAGAATAAATGTTCGGACCAAACCCTGTCCCATCACAGGGTGTTCGTATGCTGGGAAGAAACTGGACCGTCATGTGACTCATGACCACTCTGAGTTCTCCCGAGATGAAGCACATCAGATCCTGGCAAGGCTGAAGCATAGTGTGGCCCTGCAGTTGCTCCATGACCTCAGACAGACTAATCCCATCATTGGAATGGCTACATCATTGGATATAGACAATGAGGAGGAATACCCGGTGCACCCTCCACCCTTCTCCCCACATACTGAGTGTGACGAAGAGGACTGCAGGCAGGTGATGCTGGAAAATGTGGCCTTGAGGGCTCAGAAGGATGCCCTCAATGATGAACGTACTGTACCCTGTACATTATGTTGTTTGTCATCCTTATTGTTGTTCTGTTATTTTTATGTTACATGTGTAACTAATGTCCTGCAGGTCACCCTTGAAAAATAGATCTTTTGATCTCAAGGGGCTTTCACCTGGTTAAATAAAGGCTACAATGAGGTGAAGACCCTGCGCTCCAGGCTGAAAAAGGGGCTAAAACCCAGGCAGCAGAGTGCCACTGCTGCTGTGCTTGAGGAAGAGGAAGAATGTATACGATTTAAGGGCCTGGCAATCTCAAGTACCTCCGGCATAAACACAGCAGCCTCCGGTAATGAGACCCCTCTCAAGACCCCGGTCAAGACTCTCATGCGCTCCCCAGCAGCCTCCAGTAATGAGACCCCTCTCAAGACCCCGGTCAAGACTCTCATGCGCTCCCCAGCAGCCTCCGGTAATGAGACCCCGGTCAAGACTCTCATGCGTTCCCCAGCAGCCTCCGGTAATGAGACCCCTCTCAAGACCCCGGTCAAGACTCTCATGCGCTCCCCAGCAGCCTCCGGTAATTAATTGTTGGGGTACACAGTTATTTCTTTCTGAGGTATCACATTGTCAACACAGAATTGTATATAGTCAGTTACCGTCTCAGTAGCATTATCCACGTCCATCTCATGAAAGATGCTCCACTCAGTAGAGAGAAAACACCCTTTAAGAGACTCTATGCTGTCAAGGTTTATTTCAAGGTTTATTTCAAGGTTTATTTCAAGGTTTATTTCCAGCAAACATAAAACAAAATACGAAAACAATATTTAACATAAACTTAAACAGCAGATCCTAATAATCTGTATTTTACTAATCATAAGGTTGCGTCTGTGTGTCAATGACGGTATTGCTGCTGCCTGCTGCTCTCCCGTCACACACCGCACCTCCAACTTAAAGCCTTAGCCCCGCCCCCTTCAGCTGAGCAAAGCACACCTCCAACTTAAAGCCTTAGCCCCGCCCCCTTCACCTGAGCAAATCACACCTCCAACTTAAAGCCCCGCCCCCTTCACCTGAGCAAAGCACACCTCCAACTTAAAGCCTTAGCCCCGCCCCCTTCACCTGAGCAAAGCACACCTCCAACTTAAAGCCTTAGCCCCGCCCCCTTCACCTGAGCAAAGCACACCTCCAACTTAAAGCCTTAGCCCCGCACCCTTCACCTGAGCAAAGCACACCTCCAACTTAAAGCCCCGCCCCCTTCACCTGAGCAAAGCACACCTCCAACTTAAAGCCTTAGCCCCGCCCCCTTCACCTGAGCAAAGCACACCTCCAACTTAAAGCCTTAGCCCCGCCCCCTTCACCTGAGCAAAGCACACCTCTCACTGAAACATAAAAATGCTTTAATAAAGGTTCCAAATAAATCAAAACAAACTAAACTTAAATGCGGCTCCTACAGTATACATGTATGTATGTGCATGTGTACATGTGTGTGGGTATGTACACACATGTATGTGTATATGTGGGTATACATATGTGAGTATATGGGTACATGTATTACTGTTATTATTGTTTATTTCCTTATCTATTAATTTTCTTTTAATATTATCTTCTACATGACTTTACTTTTACCTACGTATCTATTTATTTAGTTATTGACTAGCTAGGACCGGGAGGGGGGGAAAGGGAAAACAAATATATTGACTGTATAAATGTAGATTCATTGTGCCTGACTCAATAAAAACAAATATTTAAAAAATAACATTAACACAACATATTCGAGGTGGTTTTCAATAACATTTCCGTATTTATGTATTCCTCCCGTTACGTGTCTGTGTACGCGGAGGACTCTCAAACAGGCGTTTGTTTCATCATTTTAAGATTGGCTTTAATTCTTCATGATAAATGAGAGGTAACATTTTATTCATGGTATTATTTCCACACATTTCTCTCCATTCTTCCTTCTGCCAACGGTGTCTCGGTTTCTCCTCTCTCCCGTCTCCGTGCGTAGTGCGTACGCATGCGTAAGAGTGTGCGTGGAGGACCGCACGTTTTCCCCTCAAGTTTGATTTTTATAAATCCTAAACATTGCGTAGAAACTGGCGTACGCCATCTTGAGAGCGTGCGCACCGTTTATAAATGAGGCCCCAGGTGTGTTTTCACTGATGTTTTGTACAGTTTCTGATATAAAGCCCTAAAGTCTCATGTGTATCACAGCGTCTCTGGTGATCATTAGAAATGCAGATAGATAAAGAAATGAAGAGTTCAAAGGTTGAAACTAAACATGAAAATAAATCTGGAAATATCTTTTTAAATGAGGATTAAAGTTTAAATACTAGGATGAATAATCACGGTATATTTCATTGAAATATAAGCAGTAGACTTTAGGGACATCTGAGAGTGATATCATTATTCACACAAGTAGTAAAACTGAGTATAAACTGATACTCAATGCTATCAAAAGAAAAAGCTCTATTTGAATGAGAACCAACCTGTTTGTAATTCAGTGAATAAATGTCTCTGTTTGAAAGCATTTGGCTCGTTTTGAGGTTTACTAACATATATTTAGTTTGCTTTGGGATTTAGGGTTATAAATTACATAAAGACAAATACAGCTTCATATTTCAAATGAAATATTAGTTAAATCCAAAGAGTTGATTGTTGTTAATCTTCCTAAATCAAGTCGAAGGCCCATTCCCAAACCGCCCCCTACACCCTACCCCTCCGTTTGCGCGTTCACGCGGAGGGTCCCCCATTAAGGGCTGTTCCAAAGCAACGAGTGTGGAGCGGTGTGGAGGGGGAGTGGGCTATCAAGCCCTCAAACAGCAAGTCTGCCGCAGTGCTGACCAAGCCCCCAGGAAGTGCCCCGGAGTCTGATGAGAATATTCGTGCTGGTCAAACGGCGGTACTACACTTCCTTTAGGATGCTGGGCCCGGAAACACTTTTTCCCATTGACTTACATGGAGAAAGAGTGGTCTGTAACTCGTTGGATACTTTTTTTTAAACTAAATAAACTACCCAGTATGAACACTTGTATAGCCCTCATTGAAAACATTCGTTCCTCAAGTTGTAAAAATGTGCTAATAACGTTATTCTGAGAGTTATTTCCCTCGGCATTATGAACGCGCATCTAACCCACGGGACCGCGCCGCCCGGCACGTTCATGTTACGTGTTCAGTACTACATGAGTTTCTCTGCACAATAACAACGGACCATATCGCCTCACTGCCACGGAGCTGTAATAATGGATATATTGCACATGTAATTCATCATTTGTAAAATATTATACTACATACTACTATGATGTAAATCTTGTACCGTAAATGTTGTATTAAATAAAGTTAATATTACCGACGTAGATTAACGTTCCTGTAGCTTCTTATTGCACTTGCAATTGTTTTAGTTACTTGTGGGCTAACATGAATAATCACAGTTACTATCCTTTTACTCCATCACATTTCAAACAGAAATAGGCTATTGTTATTTTAACTCCACCACAGTAATCCATCATCAGCTTCACTTTTTAGATCAAGTTTTAACTCACAATTGATCATAACAGGCTTCAACATATACATTTTATATATTACCAAGTGGTTTCATGTACAACCCACACAAGTATCATGCTAAATGAAGCTCTGTTGCTTGGATATCACTAGATCCTGATGTCAGCGTAATATAAAAGTACATAACGATTGATGTGTAACTTAGCACAATCGACTAGCTAGCCGCTAGCTGCTAACTGCCGCCTCGTTAATATAAATCCAGTACCATGCTGTCATGAACGCACGGTGCTGTTACGTGTACGCAAATTCACGTGCTTAATGTGAACGAGCCTTTTGGGCGGCGTGGTTAAAGTTGCGCATGCTCTATGAGCGCACATACGGGTACTTCTCAGGCATGCTGGGTAATCTGTGACGTTTTGCTCTCTCAAAAGTTGGGCCATTTTGTCATCATGCGCTAATGAGCAACTCTCATAGGAATGAATGAGGCCCCGCCTCCCACGCTGTATCCAGTTCTTATTATACATCCAGGGGGCCCTTCTCACTTCGGTTAAATGGATTCCTTGCATCCCTCACTTGCGTCGTTTCCCTGCGACTAGTCCCTCCCACCAGGGAAGCATGGAGAGACGCAAGGAAACCACGAGAAGCAGGGAAATGAGTTTTAAGAGCAATGGGACGTACTTTCCTCCGGAGCGTCACGTGAAGCGACGTCCGTTTGTGATGACGCCGCACAGCTGATTGTCTGACAGCAGCTCTGTCCCCGTTGTTTCCACAAACACCCCCGCCACACAGTAGGCTTGTTTGAGACAAGCGAGACCTGCGCAGACCTGCGCAATTTCGATCAACGTCTTGCTAGTGCGTTGCATGATGGTTAGTCATTTTGTCCGACTTGCTCTGGAGTCCCGCCCACATGAGACGTTGAAATCTCGCGGGACAAAGACGCCCGCAGCCTTGAGAGCGAGGCGCGGCGAGGCGGCGCAGTTCCTCTCCACGGGCTGCGGAAGCTAAATGCTTGATGGGAAACGACTCGCTGGTATCTCGAGCTGAGCGCTCATTGGTGGGTTTTACCCCGTGCTGCTGATGAAACTCTCCCATTGGCTCGGCAAAAGTTTGTTGTTGTTTGTGTCAGTTTTACGTTGCCACCCCCATTAGCATTTTCATCATTGTTCCACGATGTTTATCATCATGAAATTAATATCTATATATTTGATACTATACTTGCACTGCTTACCGTTTTCATACTTTATATATCTAGTGTATTAATACACGCTGTTCATACTGCTCTCAGGCTGCTGTGTGTATCTAGTGTATTAATACACACTGTTCATACTGCTCACAGGCTGCTGTGTGTATCTAGTGTATTAATACACACTGTTCATACTGCTCACAGGCTGCTGTGTGTATCTAGTGTATTAATACACACTGTTCATACTGCTCTCAGGCTGCTGTGTGTATCTAGTGTATTAATACACACTGTTCATACTGCTCTCAGGCTGCTGTGTGTATCTAGTGTATTAATACACACTGTTCATACTGCTCTCAGGCTGCTGTGTGTATCTAGTGTATTAATACACACTGTTCATACTGCTCTCAGGCTGCTGTGTGTATCTAGTGTATTAATACACACTGTTCATACTGCTCTCAGGCTGCTGTGTGTATCTAGTGTATTAATACATACTGTTCATACTGCTCTCAGGCTGCTGTGTGTATCTAGTGTATTAATACACACTGTTCATACTGCTCTCAGGCTGCTGTGTGTATCTAGTGTATTAATACACACTGTTCATACTGCTCTCAGGCTGCTGTGTGTATCTAGTGTATTAATACACACTGTTCATACTGCTCTCAGGCTGCTGGTGTATCTAGTGTATTAATACACACTGTTCATACTGCTCTCAGGCTGCTGTGTGTATCTAGTGTATTAATACACACTGTTCATACTGCTGTGTGTATTAGTGTATTAATACACACTGTTCATACTGCTGTGTGTATCTAGTGTATTAATACACACTGTTCATACTGCTGTGTGTATCTAGTGTATTAATACACACTGTTCATACTGCTGTGTGTATCTAGTGTATTAATACACACTGTTCATACTGCTACAGGCTGCGGTGTGTTAGCAGTGTATTAATACACACTGTTCATACTGCTCACAGGCTGCTGTGTGGCTGTGTGAGCCTAGTTATTAATACACACTGTTCATACTGCTCACAGGCTGCTGTGTGTATCTAGTGTATTAATACACACTGTTCATACTGCTCACAGGCTGCTGTGTGTATCTATTGTATTAATACACACTGTTCATACTGCTCACTAGGCTGCTGTGTGTATCTAGTGTAGTTAATAACACTGTCATACTGCTCTCAGCTGCTTGTGTGTATCTAGGTATTAATACACACTGTTCATACTGCTCGTCAGGCTGCCTGTGTGTATCTAGTGTATTAATACACAACTGTTCATTACTGCTCTCAGGCTGCTGTGTGTATCTAGTGTATTAATACACACTGTTCCATACTGCTCTCAGGTCTGCATGTGTGTATCTAGTGCTATTAATACACACTGTTCATACTGCTCTCAGGCTTGCATGTGTTGTATCTAGGTATTAATACACTGTTCATACTGCTCTCAGGCTGCTGTGTGTATCTAGTGTATTAATACACACTGTTCATACTGCTCTCAGGCTGCAGTGTGTATCTAGTGTATTAATACACACTGTTAATACTGCTCTCAGGCTGCTGTGTGTATCTAGTGTATTAATACACACTGTTCATACTGTCTCACGGCTGCTGTGTGTATCTAGTGTATTAATACAACACTGTTCATACTGCTCTCAGGCTGCTGTGTGTATCTAGTGTATTAATACACACTGTTTCATACTGCTCACAGGCTGCTGTGTGTATCTAGTGTATTAATACACACTGTTCATACTGCTCACAGGCTGCTGTGTGTATCTAGTGTATTAATACACACTGTTCATACTGCTCTCAGGCTGCTGTGTGTATCTAGTGTATTAATACACACTGTTCATACTGCTCTCAGGCTGCTGTGTGTATCTAGTGTATTAATACACACTGTTCATACTGCTCTCAGGCTGCTGTGTGTATCTAGTGTATTAATACACACTGGTCATACTGCTCTCAGGCTGCTGTGTGTTATCTAGTGTATTCATACACACTGTTCATACTGCTCTCAGGCTGCTGTGTGTATCTAGTGTATTATACACACTGTTCATACTGCTCTCAGGCTGCTGTTGTGTAATCTAGTGTATAATACACACTGTTCATACTGCTCTCAGGCTGCAGTGTTGCATCTAGTGGTATTCATACACACTGTTCATACTGCTCACAGGCTGCTGTGTGTATCTAGTGTATTAATACACACACTGTTCATACTGCTCCCTCAGGCTCGCTGTGGGTGTATCTAGGGTATTAATAACTACACTGTTCAATACTGCTCTCAGGCTGCTGTGTATATCTAGTGTATTAATACACACTGTTCACACTGCTCTCAGGCTGCTGTGTGTATCTAGTGTATTAATACACACTGTTCATACTGCTCTCAGGCTGCTGTGTGTATCTAGTGTATTAATACACACTGTTCCTACTGCTCTCAGGCTGCTGTGTGTATCTAGGGTATTAATACACACTGTTCATACTGCTCTCAGGCTGCTGTGTGTATCTAGTGTATTCATACACACTGTTCAGACTGCTCTCAGGCTGCTGTGTGATCTAGTGTATTATACACACTGTTCATACTGCTCTCAGGCTGCTGTGTGTATCTAGTGTATTAATACACACTGTTCATACTGCTCTCAGGCTGCTGTGTGCATCTAGTGTATTCATACACACTGTTCATACTGCTCACAGGCTGCTGTGTGTATCTAGTGTATTAATACACACTGTTCATACTGCTCTCAGGCTGCTGTGGTATCTAGTGTATTAATACCCCACTGTTCATACTGCTCTCAGGCTGCTGTGTGTAATCTAGTGTATTAATACACACTGTTCACACTGCTCTCAGGCTGCTGTGTGTATCTAGTGTATTAATACACACTGTTCATACTGCTCTCAGGCTGCTGTGGTGTATCTAGTGTATTAATACACACTGTTCCATTACTGCTCACAGGCTGCTGTGTGTATACTAGTGTATTAATACACACTGTTCATACTGCTCTCAGGCTGCTGTGTGTATCTAGTGTATTAATACACACTGTTCCTACTGCTTCACAGGCTGCTGTGTGTTATAGTGTATTAATACACACTGTTCATACTGCTCTCAGGCTGCTGTGTGTATCTAGTGTATTAATACACACTGTTCATACTGCTCTCAGGTGCTGTGTGTGTATCTAGTGTAACACCCACAGCTGCTTGAGCCTTCTATTCCCATAGCACTCAGTAGTAATGATTTATGTGCTTTTTTAACGATAAAATTGTTACTCTTAGAAACAAAATGAATGACCTCTGCCCTTTGACCAGTATAGTGTTATCACAGCTCCCGGAAACATAAGTTCTAATATTACACTAGATAGTAAAACTAGAATGCTTTTCAGCCATAACCTTGAACAATTAAATTCAATGATTCTCTCTTCTAAACCATCAACGTGTATGTTAGACCAATTCCA